>NC_057797.1:364258765-364294225 GCF_018294505.1 Triticum aestivum | reverse complement strand
GAAGAAGAAGAAGAAGAAGAAGAAGAAGAAGAAGGAGGAGGAGGAGGAGGAGGAGGAGGAGGAGAATTTTCTTCTTCTTCTTTTCTCATATTTCTTCTTCTCTTTTATCTTTTTATCCCTTTCCTCCTCATTCTCATTCTTCTTCTTTTATTCTTTATTTTTCTTCTCTTTCTTCTTCTATTCTTTATTTTTCTCCTCTTTCTTGTTTTTCTTCTTCTTATTCCTTATTTGTGTCATTTTAGAGCTAACATAGGTAATTACGCCATTTTTAGCCAACCAACCTTATTATGTCAATTTGGAGGAAAATAAGGTAAGTATAGGTCATTTTTGTGCTAACCTAGGCCATGATGCCATTTTTGAGCCAACTTACGTAAGTATAGCTCATTTTTATCTAACTTAGGTAATTATGCCATTTAGGAGGAAAATAAGCTAAGTATATGACATCTACGAGAGAACTAAGGTTATTATGCCATTTTTGAAATGAATAAGCTACTTATGTCATAAATGAACTATTAAAGCTAATTATGTCATTTAGGAGGATAATTATCTAAGTACGTCTTTTTTGGGGAAAATAAGGGAAGTATGTTGCATAATAGGGCTAACAAGCATGTACGAAGCTAAGTATGCATTTGTTAAGCAAAACACTAGAGAAAACTTACCCTCATCACAACAAATGCGATGAAGATCGCAACTAAGGTAACAATTGATCCAACGACATAATGATACCAAGCCTCATTATCTATGGCATATTTTCTAATCTTGATGGCCATAATTGTCAACTAAATTTAACTTCTCGACAAGAGGGGCGGTTGCAAATTCCGGTTCACATAGCTCCTAGATAAAATATCTCTATGTCAACTTGATGGCCATAATTGTCATAAATGCAAAATGCAACAAATAGTTATAAAAGAGAATATACCACATCTGAATCATAAAGCGAGCGAGGGCTGACGGGGACGGATGTCAAGACCATGGCACTATGTATAACAAACAATCATATAAAGTAAGATAGTTATACAAGTAACTATATAAATCATACAATCATACAAGTAACTATATAAATCAAGTACAACATAAGAAATGGAATACCTAATAATAATCTTGATCATTGGGTTCAATAAATGCTCTAGGATCAATAAATGCATCATCATCATCACTATCATCCATGAAGTGCTCATCGGGTTCAACAACATCAACATGTGGAAGGCCACCTTTATATAATTGGTCAAGCATTGACAAGTCATCCGCAGCAGTAACCTCTTATTGTTTAGGCTCTTCTTGTTCCGGCTCAGGGGTGAAGTCGGGTTCACTATCGTTGTCTAGTTCAATGTTCTGGTCTGAAGTAGAGCGTTTCTTGAAGCATTTTTTGGAAAACGTGTTTCTTCGAATAATTCACCTTCATATGTGTCTGGTTCAATGTAAGGTTCCTATTCCTCTTCATTGGGGGGAGGTGGTCTAACACGTGGCGGCACTTCATACAGGACATCCCAACCATTTAGATTTGGATCAGTTTGGTAGGCCCACGGTAGATAGAAAACTTGGGTCGCCTGTTGAGCCGTAATATAGACATCGGGAACATCTAAATTGGTGCTTTGTTTAATTTCGACTAGCCCTATATGTTCACGAGTCCTTCTAGACTCCTTTGGCTGGAACCAGTAACATTTAAAGACTACAACGTTCGATGTGTTTTAACCATAGAATGGAAGTTCATAAATTGCTTCAACTCTCCCATAATACTCGATACCCCCATCGCCGAGAGCAGAGACACAACAATTTGTAGACTTTCGGTCGGCCATATATAGCTCTTTGCCGTAGGTACGAAAGTGATACCCATTGATGTCATATTTGTCATATGAACGGACCTTAAAGTCAAAACTATTAGCGACTTGTCTCAATTCAGCGTCCATAGACTCTGAATTAACACACAAGTTTAATACGAAAGGATTGTTGCATTAGCCAAAATCAGATGAAGAAATGAGAATGGTCTAATGGAAATTACCGTTTGTTTGAACCAAGAGATGAAACCGGGAAAGTCGCCTCCTTGCTTTGCAGAAGATCATACTCTTCGATGGATTCCTTTTGGATCACCGCTCCATCCAAGAATTTGGCGACATATCGACTGTATCAAAAAATATCCGGGAATAAGAGAAGTTCAAAGGAATAAGAAGTTGCGAAATAATGTATGCGAGAACATACTCGATGTACAGCTGCACTTCTGTTAGGTTGGTGAAGATATAAAATGAAATGGTCCGCCATTCTTGGACATCCAACGATATTTGTTTTGAAGCACCGGCTGGTGCGAGATTCCCTTTGAATAGGCCGATGTTGGATTTATGGTCGCCAACATTGTACCGCGGCTTCGGATTATGCAAATGATGATTTTTGGCTTCGTGGTGTGCTGTCACGAAATTTGTCGCCTCCTTAATAATGAATGCCTCGGCCATCGATGCTTCAGTTTGACTTTTATTTTTACATTTTCCTCGGAGCGTCTTCTGCATCCTCTCAATTGTGTAGCAGCAACGATTTTGTATGGGCCCCCCAATCTTGCCTCGGTCGGGAGATGCAAAATCAAGTGTTGCATTGGATTAAAGAAGCCCGACGGAAAGATCTTCTCCAACTTGCAGATCAACTCCGGTGCCAACTCTTCCATTTCTTTTAGCACGGTAGGCGATAGTTCTTTCGCACAAAGAACATGGAAGAAATAGCTCAACTCTGCCAGTACTAGCCATTCATCTTTAGGGATGAAGCCATGCAACATCATCGACATTACCTGCTTAATCCATATGTGCCAATCATGACTCTTGAGACCAAATATTTTCCATTTGTCAAGACTCGCTCCCCTCTTTAGATTCGCTGCATAACCATCAGGGAACATCAACTGCATTTTCACCCACAAGATAATTTCCCTCATAGCTGGCCTTCCAAGATTGAACCAGGACTTTGGCTTCATCCAGTTCTGCTTTCCTTTTGATTCTTGCATGTTTTGTAACGGTCTATCACATAGTGCCTCCTGATCGACTCTAGCCTTAGTATTATCCTTTGACTTCTCATCTATGCAGAACAATGTACCAAAAAGTGCCTCAGCGATATTCTTTTCAGTGTGCATCACGTCGATGTTGTATGGGAAAAGGAGGTCTTTGAAGTAAGGCAAATCCCACAAGCATGTCTTGTCAGTCTAGGCGTGTTTTGAATTATAACCCTTGAAATACCCTAGACGCTCTAGCTTTGGCTCGAGAGCGTTTAACTGATCTAGGGTCTCTTGGACTGTCAACAGAGGTGGTGCATAGTTTTTGACAACTCTACCTTTCATGAAGTTCTTCTTGTCTTTCCTGAACTTATGGCGAGGATCCAGGAACTGTATATGCAAATCAAAGCAAGAAAACTTGGAACCCGCCTACAGCCAATGAAACTCAAGAGCTGCCTTGCATGTGGGGCATGGGAACCTTCCATGCACACGCTAGCCAATGAATAGTGCATACGTCGGCAAGTCATGTGTCGAGTACATGTACCAGACAAGCATAATGAAGTTTTGTTTGTTAAAGGCGTTGTATGTCTTTAACCCATTATCCCAAGCTTCTTGCAATTCGTCCCTAAGCGGCTGCATGTAAACATTCATATTCTTCCCCGGATAGTTCGTCCCTGGAATTATCAACATCGGAAAATGTTCTTTCTTTGCATAATCTGTCCCAGGGGGAGATTGACTGGAAAGACAAATACCGGCCAACAACTGTATTGGGTTGCCATCAGACCAAACACACTGAACCCATCTGTGTTGATGCCGACTTGAGGATGCCTTGGATCTGCCACTTTTTCCGCATATACTGCATCGAAGTGCTTCCACGTTTCACCATCTAATGTGTCTACCATCACCAAAGTCCCATCTGCATCTAGTTCGGTTCTTTTGCCATGTTTGTGCCATGTCATCTGTCTGGCCGTCTCTTCGACCACGAAAAGACGTTGAAGTCTTGGTACGATTGGCATATACCGAAGAACATTAACCGGGATTTTGGTCTGCATCTTCTCACCCATACCATTGTCTACCACAATATACCTGGGAGACTTGCAAATGGGATAATACTTCAAGTTCGCATACTCAAGCCTAAATAAAGCACATCATTTCTCACAGACATGTATCTTCTCATAGGGCATCTTAAGAGCATGAAGGATTTTGTCTGGCTGGTACAGGTTTGCAGGCAATACATGGCCTTTGGGTAGAAAGCGTCCAAATACTGGCATAATCGCATCGTAGCATTCTCTGCCCAAGTTGAATTGAGCCTTCGGAGCCATTATTTCTGAGATGGCATCCAGCTGACAAAGCTCAGTGTGCTCGTGAAGAGGACGTTTTGAAGACTCCAACATTTCATTGAAGGCCTTTGCAGATTCCTCCATCTCTTCATCCAAATCCTGAGCATCATCACAGTTTTGCACCTTGTCTTCCATCTAGTACCATGCTCGTCGGTGCGACGACGAACCACCTCAGCTCTGGCACGTTGGGCAGACTCACCATGAAATGTCCACACCATATAACTGGGCATAAAACCACTCTTCTGCAGGTGTTTGCCGATTTCATCTTGTGTCCTCTTTTCCCAATTCTTCCACCAGACACAAGGCGGCCAGTTTTTCCTCTGGCCATTTGCAAATGCGGCTTTCACAAACCCCTTGGTTTTGGTTAACCATTCATTGGTAATCTCTTTCTGACTAGTGTGACCGGTGTACATCCACGCACGATCACCTATCTTGCTTAGCTACTGGACAGACAAGAAATATATATATAATTCAGCATGTATGTTGATCAATTAATCTAGTTTGTCAATTTTATTACGTCCATGCAACCTATACTCTAATAGGTAAAGATAGGTCCTAATCCAACCCAAGTATGTGTAGATTGAGTACGTTCTCCATGCTCTACCCCATTCCGAGACAAAGTTTTGGCAACACCTCCCCGATGTTCTCCGATACACGTCTCGGCAAAAAGCCGAGAGAATTTGCATCCAGAGAACAACAGGGGGCACTGACGAAATTTTGTCTCGGAATGGGGAGCATGGAGAACATAATCAATCTACACATACTCAGGCTGTCCGTAGAAATCGCTGGACAATCCAAATGAGTTACAGTGATAAATATGCAACTGAATGCATATTTATCGATGCAACCCTTTCGGACGGGAGACACATACTCGTTATGCGACTGTAATTACCTAGCTAGTGTCATCGGCACAAAGGCTGGAACAGAGCAAATAATTAAGGGGACTGAGGAGATGTCATTTGTGCTCACCCACGAACGCAGGGGCGGAGCTTGTCGAACACCAGACCCTCACAGTGATGAAACAACTGCACATTGAAATCGAAAGATGAGGAACGTAGCCTTATTGTTTTTGCCATCAACCTAACTAAAAATAAACTAAACTAAGCCTAAACTAAAGTAAATCTAAAAAACAGAAAAAGAAGAAATAAAGGAGAGAGGGCAGCGGTGGAGCTCATGAGAGAGAGGGCAGCAGTGGTGACGGGCGGTGGTGGAGGAGGGGGCGGGAGCGGGGCGGCGGTGGCGACCGAGCGGCGGTGGAGGAGGAGGGCAAGGCGGGGCAGCCTGGGGCGACGGGGCTCCGGGGCGGGGAGGGTGCGGGCGGGTGGCACCGCGCGGTGGGGGCAGGGGCGATAGGGATCGAGGGTGGCGGGGCGGCGTGATCGATGGACCGGCTGGGGCGTGGGGCACCGGGGGTGGGGCGGCAGGGGCGACGGGGGCGGGGGGATCTGGGGCAGGGAGGCTGGTAGGGCGGCGGTGGTGCTGGGCAGCGGGAAACAGGGCGACGGGACAGCGGGGGCGGGGGCCTCCCAGGCAGGGAGGGTGATTGCGCAGCGGCGGTGCTAGGCGGCGGTGGTGTGGGTCCGGGGGCGCGCAGGTGGAGAGAGAGGGGTGGGGGCGGGGAGAGAGGGAGGGGCGACCGTTAGAGGCCGTTAGTGGGCACGTTCTTTGCCGTCTGCTAGCGGACGGCAAATAATCTTTGGCCTCCGCTAGTGGACGACAAATATGGGGTTGTTGGGCTGTTAGGGTTTGGGCCTCCACTGGACCCCACCCACCTCTTTGTCGTCAGCCAGCCAACGGCAACGAACTGGCTGATGGCAAATAGGATCTTTGCCGTCCATTTTTTAGAAGCAGATGCCAAAGGCCTTCTTTGCCATCCGCTAGCAGACGCCAAAAAAATTCTATTTCCAGTAGTGTATGTGAGGGAGTCCTGGATTAGGGGGTGTCCGGATAGCCGGACTATAACCTTTGGCCGCACTCTCGGACTATGAAGATACAAGATTGAAGACTTCGTCCTGTGTCCGGATGGGACTCTACTTGGCGTCGAAGGCAAGCTAGGCAATACGGATATGGATATCTCCTCCTTTGTAACCGACCTTGTGTAACCCTAACCCTCTCCGGTGTCTATATAAACGGGAGGGTTTTAGTCCGTAGGACACAACAACTACAACATAGAATCATACCATAGGCTAGCTTCTAGGGTTTAGCCTCTCTGATCTCGTGGTAGATCTACTCTTGTACTACCCATATCATCAATATTAATCAAGCAGGACGTAGGGTTTTACCTCCATCAAGAGGGCCCGAACCTGAGTAAAACATTGTGTCCCCTGCCTCCTGTTACCATCCGGCCTAGACACACAGTTCGGGACCCCCTACCCGAGATCCGCCGGTTTTGACACCGACATTGGTGCTTTCATTGAGAGTTCCTATGTGTCGTCGCCAGAAGGAAGGATGTCTCGTCTCATCTTTAAATACGGCACTACTGCCGAGGGAGCTTTGGCTGTCGGCCAAACTCTTTGGCTACGCGGTTTCATCATGACCGCCGGTTCGGCCGCCGCGCCGACGATGACTTCTCGGGTCATCGAAAACAGCCTACATGTCAAATCGACACTCGCCGAACAGATGGATCCAATAGAGCTCGCCTCCTTAAACAAGCTCTTAGATCGCATCGCCGCCTGTGAGTCGCTACGGACTATGATTGAATTGGGCTTAAACCCGGTCAAAGGGAGATTAACTCTCCGCCGGTCACCCATCACATTGCAGTGGTGGAGGAACAATGCGGTGACCTTTCCTCCATCTTGAGGACCAACTATGTCCGGATTCCCGAGCTCTCTGAGCCGGACGCCCGTTCGCGGGACGACAACACCCAATCCCTGAACTTAGAGTCAGGCAGCGGGCCAGGGTTATCGGGTCACACCCCGGAACCGGAACTTTCAAAATTGGAAATTCCTCGGCCCCTGGATCCCAGATCAGGTGAGGGTTCGGATTCAATTCCACCCACCCACCCAAACATAAGCAATCTTTCCCACATCAGGCAAGAGCCCCAGGAAACAGTACATCACTACTGGGCCAGATTCCTCCTTGCGATGAACAAGGTTAAGGACTATCGCGAGGAAGACGGAATCTTATTTTTCTGCAATAATTGCACGGACAAGGGAATCCTTAACGCCATAAATCGCCGTGAGATAACACGCTTCACTGACTTGGCGTCCATAGTACGAAAGTACTGTGCGATGGAAAGTGCCTGGAAAACCGAAATAAACTTTTGGGATAATCCGGACCTGAACACAAACCCAGTCCGAAATAAAAGGGTGCATTATCACAATACACCCGGGTTAACTACCAAAAAGCAAAAGCCCTCTATGGGGCAAGGAACCGTACTGGAGGGATGGCTCAACGGACCCTGCAGAATTCATAGTACAGTGGATGCAATACCAATGGACAGCCTTAGAGCATGTTGGATACTCCGGCAGGTGGCCAAAAGTGGTGAGGATCTACTCCTCCCAAATACCACAGGGCACCATCCCGTGGACAACAATACGGTGTTAACGGTCTTTGAGACCTTCGCATCAAATAATAGACTCAAGCGAACACTCCGCAGCATGGACGAAATCTGCCACGTAGCAGCAATAAATCCTTGGAGTGACACGGCTATTACCTTCAATGCCAGTGACGAACCTAAATTCCGAACAGCCCGAGCACCAGCCGCGCTGGTCCTCAGTCCAATTGTGGACGACTTTCGACTCACCAAGGTACTCATGGACGGCGGCAGCGGATTAAACCTCATCTATGAGGAAACTCTTCAAAAGATGGAAATAGGCTAGAGCCGCATTGAGCAAAGTAGCACAACCTTTAGAGGAATCATCCCCAGTCGGGAAGCACGCTGTGCTGGGAAAATCACACTAGATGTGGTATTCAGCACGCAGGATAATTACTGGTCTGAAGAAATTACATTCCAAGTGGCCCCGTTCAGCAGTGGTTATCACGCTCTTTTAGGACGGGAGGCATTCACAATCTTCCAAGCCGTACCACATTACGGGTACATGAAGCTCAAAATGCCCGGGCCCAACGGAATCATCACTCTCGTCAGCGATCCGGACACAGCACTCCGCGCGGAAAACAAAACAACCGCATTGGCCCTCGAGGCATTATCCGAAGCCCTCTTGGCCGAGGAATTAACTACGCTATGCTCCAAAGTGGACAGGGACGACGTGATACTCGACAAGAGATCCAAGTGCACCTCTTTTAAACCAGCGGATGAAATAGTCAAATTCCAAGTCCACCCAATGGACCCTACAAAAATAGCCTCCATCGGGGCACAGCTAAGCCCCGCTGTGGACGCCGCACTACGGGAGTTCCTACGGGAGTTCCTGGTTCGAGGGCTATTGAGGGAGTCTTGGATTAGGGGGTGTCCGGATAGCCGGACTATAACCTTTGGCCGGACTCTCGGACTATGAAGATACAAGATTGAAGACTTCGTCTCGTGTCCGGATGGGACTCTACTTGGCGTAGAAGGCAAGCTAGGCAATACGGATATGGATATCTCCTCCTTTATAACCGACCTTGTGTAACCCTAACCCTCTCCGGTGTCTATATAAACGGGAGGGTTTTAGTCCGTAGGACACAACAACTACAACATACAATCATACCATAGGCTAGCTTCTAGGGTTTAGCCTCTCTGATCTCGTGGTAGATCTACTCTTGTACTACCCATATCATCAATATTAATCAAGCAATATGTAGGGTTTTACCTCCATCAAGAGGGCCGAACCTGGGTAAAACATTGTGTCCCCTGCCTCCTGTTACCATCCGGCCTAGACGCACAGTTCGGGACCCCCTACCCGAGATCCGCCGGTTTTGACACCGATAGTATGCAAGAGTTAATAGTATGTATTCTCATTTCAACCTCAATTATCCTCTAGTTGGTGGGGAAAGATCTAGGCACATATGGCAGTCAAATATAGTTGATCATGAATTATTATTGTTGACAATTATCCCTTTGATAAATGAGTTGGGAGGCAAAATATTAAGCCCCTATCTTTCTCTGTATTCGATGGATGCCATTTGTTCCAAGAATTTGCTTTGAGTACTAGCAATCATAGAAGACTATATGATGATTGAGTATGCGGAGCTCTTACTTAGAGTTTGTTGAATAAGTCGAATTGCAACTGTTTGGTGACTAAGAATATAGGTTGTTGAGTTTCAAGAGAATTCATTGTTTGAACCTTAACATGTGAATTGATTGCTACTTTGTCAAGATGAGTTTTATGAGAAAGATTTACAGTTATGATGCTAGGAAAAGTGATTGAAATTATCATTGATCAAACTTATGCACTATGCTAGCTTTCACAATTCATAAATGATTTCTTTTATCATTTACCTCTCGAGGACGAGTCGGAATTAAGCTTGGGAATGTTGATACGTCTCCAATGTATCTATAATTTAAGATGTACTCATGCCATGTTTAGAACAATTCTATATGGTTTTGGTATGATTTGCACGGAACTAACCCGGACTGACGTTGTTTTCAGCAGAACAACCGTGGTGTTGTTTTTTGTGCAGAAATGAAAGTTCTCCAAATGAGCTGAAACTTTTTGATGATTTTTTTGGAATAAATGAGACCCCTGAAGATTCGTGGGAGGGCCAGAATAGCCACGAGGAGGGCACAACCCACCCGGGGGCGCCTGGAGCCCAACCCGTGGCGTGGTGGGATGTGCTCACCCTTCACGTGAAACCTTCGCCAAAAACTCATATGAGTAGAGAAACCATTAGAAATAACCCTAGATCAGTAGTTCCACCGCCGCAAGCCTCTATAGCCACGGAAAACCAATCAATACCCCGTTCCGGCACTCCGTCGGAGGGGGAAATCATCACCGGTGGCCATCTTCATCATCCCGACGGCCACCATGATGAGGAGGGAGTAGTCCACCCTCGGGGCTGAGGGTTTGTACCAGTAGCTATCTATTTAATCTCTCGCTCGTGTCCTTTAGATGTCACGATCTTGATGTATCACGGGCTTTATTAATATGGTCGGATCATATGGTGTTTTCCGCTCTCTATCTTGTTGTGAATTGAGTTTTCCCTTTGAGATTTCGTTTTATAGGATAGAATACTTTTATGGATTTGAAAACACTAGATGTATGTCTTGCTATGAATACATGTTGTGACAATGGGGTATCATATTAATTCACTTGATATGTGTTTTGGCACTCCACTCGCGGATTCCCGAGGTGACATTGGGGTAATCTGTGCATATGGGTTGATGCAAGTTCTCGTCTTTGTTTCTCCGGTAGAAATCTTGGGGCACTCTTTGAGGTTCTTTGTGTTGGATTGAGTATTATGAATCTGAAATTATTTGGTGTTACCTTAGTATGACCTCTTGCTAGATCGATCGGAAAGGATAACTTGGTGTTATTTTAGTACGAACTCTTGGATAGATCGATTAGAAAGAATAGCTTCGAGGTGGTTTCGTACCCTACCAACAATTTCTTCTTATTTTCTCCACTAGATAGGAGCTTGATGACCCACAAGTATAGGGGATCTATCATATTCCTTTAGATAAGTAAGAGTGTCGAACCCAACGAGGAGCAGAAGGAAATGATAAGCGGTTTCCAGCAAGGTATTCTCTGCAAGTAATGAAATAAGTGGTAACAGATAGTTTTGTGATAAGATAATTTATAACGAGCAACAAGTAACAAAAGTAAATAAGGTGCAGCAAGATGGCCCAATCCTTTTTGTAGCAAAGGACAAGCCTAGACAAACTCTTATATGATGTAAAGCGCTCCCGAGGACACATGGGAATATCGTCAAGCTAGTTTTCATCACGTTCATATGATTCGCGTTCGGTACTTTGATAATTTGGTATGTGGGTGGACCGGTGCTTGGGTGCTGCCCTTACTTGGACAAGCATCCCACTTATGATTAACCTCTATTGCAAGCATCCGCAACTACAACAAAAGTATTAAGGTAAACCTAACCATAGCATGAAACATATGGATCCAAATCAGCCCCTTACGAAGCAACGCATAAACTAGGGTTTAAGCTTCTGTCACTCTAGCAACCCATCATCTACTTATTACTTCCCAATGCCTTCCTCTAGGCCCAAATAATGGTGAAGTGTCATGTAGTCGACGTTCACATAACACCACTAGAGGAGAGACAACATACATCTCATCAAAATATCGAACGAATACCAAATTCACATGACTACTAATAGCAAGACTTCTCCCATGTCCTCAGGAACAAAAGTAACTACTCACAAAGCATAAACATGTTCATAATCAGAGGGGTATTAATATGCATATAGGATCTGAACATATGATCTTCCACCAATTAAACCAACTAGCATCAACTACAAGGAGTAATTAACACTACTAGCAACCTACTAGCACCAATCCCGGACTTGGAGACAAGAATTGGATACAAGAGATGAACTAGGGTTTTGAGATGAGATGGTGCTGATGAAGATGTTGATGGAGATTGCCCTCTCCCGATGAGAGGAGCGTTGGTGATGACGATGGCGATGATTTCCCCCTCCGGGAGGGAAGTTTCCCCGCAGAACAGCTCCGCCAGAGCCCTAGATTGGTTCCGCCAAGGTTCCGCCTCGTGGCGGCGGAGTTTCGTCCGAGAAGATGGCTTATGATTTTTTCCCATCGAAAGACTCCATATAGCAGAAGATGGCCACCGGAGGGCCACCAGGGGGCCCACGAGGTAGGGGGCGCGCCCAGGGGGTAGGGCGCGCCCCCACCCTCGTGGGCAGGGTGTGGCCCCCCTGGTGAAGTTCTTGCTCTCAGTATTTTTTATATATTTGGAAAACATCTTCCGTGAAGTTTCAGGACTTTTGGAGTTGTGCAGAATAGTTCTCTAATATTTGCTCCTTTTCCAGCCCAGAATCCCAGCTGCCGGCATTCTCCCTCTTTATGTAAACCTTGTAAAATAAGAGAGAATAGGCATAAGTATTGTGACATAATGTGTAATAACAGCCCATAATGCAATAAATATTGATATAAACGCATGATGTAAAATGGACGTATCAACTCCCCCAAGCTTAGACCTCGCTTGTCCTCAAGCGAAAAGTCGAAATCGAAAAATATGTCCACATGTTTAGAGATAGAGGTGTCGATAAAAATAAAATACGGACATGAGGGCATCATGATCATTCTTAGAACAACAACTTATATAATTCTTGTCATATAATCTCTAATGCTAGAGTAATAATTCAATCACAATATCAAGTATGAATCATAAACTTCATTGAAAACTAACAAACTACAATCTCAGTCATTGAAGCAATTGCAATTTATCATAACATAGGAAAGAGTCAATGTATAAGAGCTTTTCAGCAAGTCCACATACTCAACTATCATATAATCTTTCACAATTGCTGACACTCACGCAATACTTATGGGTATGGAGTTTTAATCGGACACAGAGAAAGATAGGGGCTTATAGTCTTGCCTCCCAACGTTTTACCTGAAGGGTAATGTCAACAGTAATAGTTCATGAAAACTCACATCCAATTAGCTATATATACCAGGATCTTTCCAACATATTGTGCGTGCCAAAGGACAAAGTGTAAAAAGGAAGGGTGAAAATCACCATGACTCTTATGCAATGTAGGAGATAAAAGTAAATTATAGGCCCTTCGCAGAGGGAAGCAGAGGTTGTCATGCACTTTTATGGTTGGATGCACAAAATCTTAATGCGAAACAACGTCACTTTATATTGCCCCTTGTGATATGGACCTTTATTATGCAGTCTATTGCTTTTATTACTTACATATCACACGATCGTATAAAGCTTATTTCCTCCACACCAGTCAATTATACATATTTATAGAGCAATTTTTATTCCTTGCACCGATGACAACTTACTTGATGGATCTTACTCAATCCATAGGTAGATATGGTGGACTCTTGTGGTAAGACTGGTTTGAGGGTATTTGGAAGCACAAGTAGTATCTCTACTTGGTGCAATGAATTTGGCTAGCATGAGGGGGAAAGGCAAGCTCATCATGTTGGAAGATCCAAGACAATATAATTCATATCAGATGTAAGAAAACATAACCCATTATGTTGTCTTCCTTGTCCAATGTCAACTCTTTAGCATGTCATATTTTAATGAGTGCTCACAATCATAAAAGATGTCCAAGATAGTATATTTATATGTGAAGACCTCTCTTTCTTTATTACTTGTCAAATCTCAACAACTTTTATTCATCATACTTTTTCTATGTGAGCTCATTACTCTCCATGAGATCCATATGATCTCTTTGTTTCTTTTTTATTTCTTTCTCTTTTCTTTTATTCACTTAGGATCATGGCAAAATAATCAAGCCCTTGACTCAACACTAATCTTTATTATATAGCTCACGGACTCGATTACATAGAAGGATAATAAAGCAAAAAATCACAACTAGATCAAACTAAGAACTTTTATTCTACTAGATTAAGATATTACCAAAAGGATCGAACTAAGAAAAACGGTAAAGATAAAGTGATGGTGATACGATACCGGCGCACTCCCCCAAGCTTGGCAGTTGCCAAGTGGAGTGCCCATACTAGATACTCAATTCTTCTTTGTTGGTGGAGACGGTGGTGATTTTGTTGATGGCGTAGGCTTCTTACTTAATTTGAGCTTAAGGACATAATTTTGGTCCCTTAGGTCCTCGATCTCCTGCTCCAAGCTCAGTATCTTTTTACATAGTTCCTGCTTGTTCTCCTGCAAGAGGCGAAAAGGGATAAACTCGATCTTAGGTTTCTTTACCCTATCCGAGATGCTTGACTTTTTGAACTCCACATGCATGTCCCCAGGTTGAGGTAGTGGGACTTCATCTTCATCTCAGCTTGTCTCCTCCTTTCCCTTGGGTTCATAGTCCTCTTCTTCTTGCGTAGTCCAACCGCAATGCTCCACATCCCCATAGACCTTAGGATGGCAAGGTAATCAGCCACGTAGCTTTCTCCTTCCGAATCCTGGGACGACATGTTGCTCTGTCTGCAGCAGGATAGCTCAAAACAAAGACAAGAGATTTTTGCATGATACGGGAGTCAAAAGCCCCGGGAGATTATATAATGAATTTTTACCGACCAAAATACGTGTCGTGTATGAAAACGGAGTCCGAAGAGCACACGAGGTGCCCATGAGGTAGGGTGCGCCCAGTAGGGTAGGGCGCGCCCTCCACCCTCATGGAGCCGTCGTGTCCTTCCCGGACTGCTGCTTATTTTCTATTTTTCTAAATATTCCAAAACGGAGAAATATTGCCTTAAAAACTGTTTTGGAGTCGGTTTACTTACCGTACCACATACCTATTCCTTTTCGGAGTCTGAAACGTTCCGGAAAGTGTCCCTTATGTATTCCTCCGGGGTTACGGTTTCAATAACATTGGTTTCAACATTTATGGGATTACCTGAGATATAATGTTTGATTCTTTGACCGTTCACCACCTTCGGATTTGTGCCTTCGAAGTTGTTGATTTTTATGGCACCGGAACGGTAGACCTCCTCGATAACGTAAGGACCTTCCCATTTAGAGAGAAGTTTTCCTGCAAAAAATCTTAAACGAGAGTTGTATAGCAATACATAATCACCTACATTAAACTCACGCTTTTGTATCCTTTTGTCATGCCATCTTTTAACTTTTTCTTTAAACAACTTGGCATTTTCGTAGGCTTGGGTTCTCCATTCATCAAGTGAGCTAATATCAAATAACCTCTTCTCACCGGCAAGTTTAAAATCATAATTAAGTTCTTTAATAGCCCAATAAGCCTTGTGTTCTAGTTCGAGAGGTAAGTGACATGCTTTTCCATAGACCATTTTATACGGAGACATACCCATAGGATTTTTATATGCAGTTCTATAGGCCCATAATGCATCATCAAGTTTCTTGGACCAATTCTTTCTAGACCTATTAACAGTCTTTTGCAAAATTAATTTGAGTTCTCTATTACTCAATTCTACTTGACCACTAGACTGAGGGTGATAAGGAGATGCAATTCTATGATTAACATCATATTTAGCAAGCATTTTACGGAAAGCACCATGAATAAAATGTGAACCACCATCAGTCATTAAATATCTAGGGACTCCAAATCTTGGAAAAATAACTTCTTTAAGCATTTTAATAGAAGTGTTATGATCAGCACTACTAGTTGGAATAGCTTCTACCCACTTAGTAACGTAATCAACAGCAACTAAAATATGTGTATAACCATTAGAGGAAGGAAAAGGTCCCATATAGTCAAAGCCCCAAACATCAAATGGTTCAATAACAAGTGAATAATTCATAGGCATTTCTTGACGTCTACTAATATTACCAATTCTTTGACATTCATCACAAGATAAGACAAACTTACGGGCATCCTTGAAGAGAGTAGGCCAATAAAAACCAGATTGCAGTACCTTATGTGCAGTTCTATCTCCAGCATGGTGTCCTCCATAAGCTTCGGAGTGACACTTGCGTAGGATCTGTTCCTGTTCATGCTCAGGTACACAACGTCTAATAACACCATCTACTCCTTCTTTATAAAGATGTGGGTCATCCCAAAAGTAATGCCTCAAATCATAGAAGAACTTTTTCTTTTGCTGGTATGTGAAACTAGGTGGTATAAACTTAGCAACAATGTAATTAGCATAATCAGCATACCATGGAGCAGTATGAGAAGCATTTATGACATTTAATTGCTCATCAGGAAAGCTATCATCAATAGGTAGTGGGTCATCAAGCACATTTTCTAACCTAGACAAGTTGTCTGCAACGGGGTTCTCAGCTCCTTTTCTATCAACAATATGCAAATCAAATTCTTGTAGCAAGAGAACCCATCTAATAAGTCTAGGTTTAGCATCTTTCTTTTCCATAAGATATTTAATAGCAGCATGATCAGTGTGAATAGTTACTTTAGAATCAACAATATAAGGTCTAAACTTATCACAAGCAAATACAACTGCTAAGAATTCTTTTTCAGTAGTAGCATAATTTCTTTGAGCATTGTCTAGAGTTTTACTAGCATATTGAATAACATTTAGTTTCTTATCAACTCTTTGTCCTAGAACAGCACCTACAGCATAATCACTAGCATCACACATAATTTCAAAGGGTAAATTCCAATCAGGTGGCTGAACAATAGGTGCAGAGATCAATGCTTTCTTAAGTATTTCAAATGCTTCTACACAATCATCATCAAAGACAAATGGTATATCTTTTTGTAATAAATTAGTCAGAGGCCGAGAAATTTTTGAGAAGTCCTTAATGAACCTCCTATAAAAACCGGCATGACCAAGGAAACTTCTTATACCTTTGATGTCCTTGGGACATGGCATCTTTTCAATAGCATCAACCTTGGCTTTATCAACTTCAATACCTCTTTCAGAAACTTTATGCCCCAAGACAATACCTTCATTAACCATAAAGTGGCACTTTTCCCAATTCAAGACAAGATTAGTTTCTTCACATCTCTGCAAAACTCGATCAAGGTTGCTCAAGCAATCATCAAAAGAAGATCCATAGACGGAAAAGTCGTCCATGAAAACCTCACAAATCTTTTCACAAAAGTCAGAGAATATAGCCATCATGCATCTTTGAAAGGTAGCAGGTGCATTACATAAACCAAAAGGCATACGTCTATAAGCAAAAGTACCAAAAGGGCATGTAAAAGTAGTCTTTGATTGATCTTTGGCTGACACAGGTATTTGAGAGAAACCAGAATAACCATCTAGAAAGCAAAAATGTGTATGTTTGGATAATCTTTCTAGCATTTGATCGATAAAAGGTAAGGGGTAATGATCCTTTTTAGTAGCCTTATTTAATTTGCGGAAATCAATTACCATCCTATAACCTGTAATAATTCTTTGAGGAATCAATTCATCTTTATCATTAGGAACAACAGTAATACCTCCCTTCTTAGGGACACAATGGACAGGGCTTACCCACTGACTATCAGCAACGGGATAAATTATACCTGCCTCAAGGAGCTTTAGTATCTCCTTTCTTACCACTTCTTTCATTTTAGGATTCAGCCGGCGTTGATGATCACGAACTGGTTTAGCATCTTCTTCCAAATTAATTTTATGTTGACATAGAGTGGGACTAATGCCCTTAAGATCATCAAGAGTATACCCAATAGCAGCACGGTGCTTCTTCAGAGTTTTCAATAATCTCTCTTCCTCATGCTCTGAAAGGTTAGCACTAATAATAACAGGATATATCTTTTTCTCATCAAGATAAGCATATTTAAGAGTATCAGGTAACGGTTTAAGCTCAAACACGGGATCACCCTTGGGTGGAGGAGGATCCCCTAGGATTTCAACAGGTAAATTGTTTTTCAGAATAGGTTCCTGTTTAAAGAATACTTCATCTAATTCCCTTCTTTCATTCATAAACATATCATTTTCATGGTCTAGCAAATATTGTTCTAAAGGATCACTAGGAGGTACGGCAATAGAAGCAAGACCAATAATTTCATCCTTACTAGGTAATTCTTCTTCACGGTGTTGTCTACTAAATTTAGAAAAATTAAATTCATGAGTCATATCATCTAAACCGATAGTAACAACATCTCTTTTGCAATCTATGGTAGCATTAACAGTATTTAAGAAGGGTCTACCAAATATAATGGGACAAAAGCTATCTTGTCGGGAACCAAGAACAAGAAAATCAGCAGGATATTTAGTTTTCCCACACAAGACTTCAACATCTCTAACAATTCCCATTGGTGAAATAGTATCTCTATTGGCAAGTTTAATTGTGACATCAATATCTTCCATCTCAGCAGGTGCAATATCATGCATAACTTCTTGTATAAGGAATAAGGTATTGCACTAGCACTAGCACCCATATCACATAAGCCATGATAACAATGATCTCCTATTTTAACAGAAATAACAGGCATGCCTACCACAGGTCTAGGTTTATCTTTATCACGGGGTTTAGCAATTCTAGCAGTTTCATCACAGAAATAAATAACATGCCCATCAATATTATCAGACAAGAGATCTTTAACGATAGCAATATTAGGTTCAACTTTAACTTGCTCAGGAGGTGTATATGTTTTAATATTGCTTTTACGAACTACAGTTGAAGCTTTAGCATGATCCTTTATCCTAACAGGGAAAGGTGGTTTCTCAACATAAGAAGTAGGAACAATAGGATCATTATAAGTGATAGTCTTTTCTTCAACTTTAATAGGTGCAGCTACTTTTACTTCTATGGGAGGATGATATTTAAACCACTTCTCCTTGGGGAGATCAACATAAGCAGCAAAAGATTCACAGAAAGAAGCTACTATCTCAGAGTCAAGTCCATATTTAGTGCTAAATTTACGAAAAATATCGGTATCCATAAAAGATTTAACACAATCAAAACTAGGTGTCATACCTGACTCCTTACCATTGTCGAGGTCCCAATCTTCAGAGTTGCGTTTAATTCTTTCCAATAAATCCCATTTGAATTCAATAGTCTTCATCATAAAAGAGCCAGCACAAGAAGTATCAAGCATGGTGCGATTGTTACCAGAAAGCCGAGCATAAAATTTTGAATAATCATTTCTCTTGAGAGCTCATGATTGGGGCATGAATATAACATTGATTTAAGCCTCCCCCAAGCTTGAGCGATGCTTTCTCCTTCGCGAGGCCAAAAATTATATATATAATTGCGATCACGATGAACAAGATGCATAGGATAAAACTTCTGATGAAATTCCAATTTCAATCGTTTGTAATTCCAAGACCTCATATCATCACATAGCCTATACCATGTCGATGCATCTCCCCTCAAAGATAAAGGGAAGACCTTCTTCTTAACAACATCTCCGGGTACACCTGCAAGCTTAAATAATCCACAAACTTCATCCACATATATCAGATGTTCATCAGGATGTTTTGTTCCATCTCCTAAAAAAGGATTAGCTAGCAGTTTTTCTATCATACCCGAAGGAACTTCAAAGCAAGCATTTTCATTTTCATTTTCAGTAGGTTCAGTAGGTTGAGGAGCAACTCTTTGCTCTACTGGTCGGGGTGAAGATACCCCGAACAAGCCCCTCAGAGGATTACTTTCCATGGTAACAAGTGACAGTAAATTTCAGCACACTATATAAATTTTTCCTTACCAAATTCCACCTACCAAAGGCGCTTCACTCCCCGGCAACGGCGCCAGAAAAGAGTCTTGATGACCCACAAGTATAGGGGATCTATCATAGTCCTTTCGATAAGTAAGAGTGTCGAACCCAACGAGGAGCAGAAGGAAATGATAAGCGGTTTCCAGCAAGGTATTCTCTGCAAGTACTGAAATAAGTGGTAACAGATAGTTTTGTGATAAGATAATTTGTAACGAGCAACAAGTAACAAAAGTAAATAAGGTGCAGCAAGGTGGCCCAATCCTTTTTGTAGCAAAGGACAAGCCTGGACAAACTCTTATATGATGTAAAGCGCTCCCGAGGACACATGGGAATATCGTCAAGCTAGTTTTCATCACGTTCATATGATTCGCGTTCGGTACTTTGATAATTTGGTATGTGGGTGGACCGGTGCTTGGGTACTGCCCTTACTTGGACAAGCATCCCACTTATGATTAACCTCTATTGCAAGCATCCGCAACTACAACAAAAGTATTAAGGTAAACCTAACCATAGCATGAAACATATGGATCCAAATCAGCCCCTTACGAAGCAACGCATAAACTAGGGTTTAAGCTTCTGTCACTCTAGCAACCCATCATCTACTTATTACTTCCCAATGCCTTCCTCTAGGCCCAAATAATGGTGAAGTGTCATGTAGTCGACGTTCACATAACACCACTAGAGGAGAGACAACATACATCTCATCAAAATATCGAACGAATACCAAATTCACATGACTACTAATAGCAAGACTTCTCCCATGTCCTCAGGAACAAAAGTAACTACTCACAAAGCATAAACATGTTCATGATCAGAGGGGTATTAATATGCATATTGGATCTGAACATATGATCTTCCACCAAATAAACCAACTAGCATCAACTACAAGGAGTAATTAACACTACTAGCAACCTACTAGCACCAATCCCGGACTTGGAGACAAGAATTGAATACAAGAGATGAACTAGGGTTTTGAGATTAGATGGTGTTGATGAAGATGTTGATGGAAATTGCCCTCTCCCTATGAGAGGAGCGTTTGTGATGATGATTGCGATGATTTCCCCCTCCGGGAGGGAAGTTTCCCCGGCAGAACAGCTGCACCAGAGCCCTAGATTGGTTCCGCCAAGGTTCTGCCTCGTGGCGGCGGAATTTCGTACGAGAAGATGGCTTATGATTTTTTTTCCATCGAAAGACTCCATATAGCAGAAGATGGCCACCGGAGGGCCACAAGGGGGCCCACGAGGTAGGGGGCGCGCCTAGGGGGGTAGCCCCCCCAGCCTCGTGGGTAGTGTGTGGCCCCCCTGGTGAAGTTCTTGCTCCTAGTATTTTTTATATATTTGGAAAACATCTTCCGTGAAGTTTCAGGACTTTTGGAGTTGTGCAGAATAGGTCTCTAATATTTCCACCTTTTCAAGCCTAGAATCCAAGCTGCTGACATTCTCCCTCTTTATGTAAACCTTGTAAAATAAGAGAAAATAGGCATAAGTATTGTGACATAATGTGTAATAACAGCCCATAATGCAATAAATATTGATATAAAAGCATGATGCAAAATGGACGTATCTGAACTTTGGAGTGATTCTTCATCACACGTTGAGGGATGGTTATATGATTTAATTATATTAGCATTGTTGAGAGATTGCACTAGCGAAAGTGCGAACCCTAGGCCTCATTTTCAAGCATTGCAATACCATTTGTGCTCACTTTTGTTACTTGCTACCTTCTTGTTTTTATTGTTCCTATTACAAAAATCAATATCTACTATCATTACTACACTTATATCACCATCTCTTCGCCGAACTAGTGCACCTATACAATTTACCATCGTATTTGGTGTGTTGGGGACACGAGAGACTTTTTATTATTTGTTTGTAGGGTTGTTTGAGAGAGACCATCTTCATCCTACGCCTCCCACAGATTGATAAACCTTAGTGATGGAAATATGCCCTAGAGGAAATAATAAAATGGTTATTATTATATTTCCTTAATCATGATAAAGGTTTATTATTCATGCTAGAAATGTATTGACCGATAACCTAAATACATGTGTGGGTACGTAAAAAAATACTGTGTCCCTAGTAAGCCTCTACTAGACTAGCTCATTGATCAAAGATGGTTAAGGTTTCCTAACCATAGACATGTGTTGTCATTTGATAACGGGATCACATCATTAGGAGAATGATGTGATGGACAAGACCCAACCGTCAGCATAGCATATGATCGTTCAGTTTCTTGCTACTGCTTTCTTAATGCCAAATACATGTTTCTTCGACCATGAGATCATGCAACTCCCAGATACCGGAGGAATACCTTGCATGCTATCAAATGTCACAACATAACTTGGTGATCATAAAGATGCTCTACAAGTATCTCCGAAGTTGTCTATTGAGTTGGTGTGAACCGAGATTGGGATTTTTCACTCCGTGTATCGGAGAGCTATCTTTGGGCCCTCTAAGTAAGTAGTTAGTTGCAAGATGATGTATTATGGAACGAGTAAAGAGACTTGCTGGTAACGAGATTGAACTAGGTATAGAGATACCGACGATCGAATCTCGGGCGAGTAACATATTGACAGACAAAGGGAATTAGGTATGTAATCATAAAGGTTCAACCGATAAAAGATCTTCATGGAATATGTAGGAATCAATATGGGCATCCAGGTCCCGCTATTCGTTATTCACCAGAGAGGTGTCTCGGTCATGACTACATAATTCCTGAACCCGGTTCTCATGCTTAACGTTCGTTGATGCTAGAGTAGTGTTGGGATATTTGATGAGTGGTAACAAAATGTTGTTTGGAGTTCCCAATGAGATCCCAAACGTCATGAGGAGTCTCGGAATGGTCGAGAGGTAAAGATTTATATATAGGAAGTCATATTTGGGTTCCGGAAAAAAGTGTGGATTTTCGGTATTGTACGGGAAAGCTTCCAAAAGGTTCCAAAGGGATCCAAAAGTCCACAAGTGGGTTCACCATGACCGAAGGGCTAGTAAAGGCCGCGGGGAGGCGCCCTGACTTTATTGGGCAAAGCACACCAACTCCTCAAAAGCCCATGTGGCTAGGGAATGCAAAAAAGGAAGGACTCCTAGTAGGAATTGGATTGGACTTGGAGTCCAAGTCCTCTCCCCCTTAGCTACGCCTTAGGGCTTGGAGGGGCTATTTCCCACGCCCCTCCACATATATTTGAATGAAGGTGAGGGGGCGCCCCAAGAGGATACACCAAGCCCTTGGTGCCCCTCTCTCTCCCGTTACTCCGTAGTTCCACTGCCTCGTCCCGGCGATGCTTAGCGAAGCGCGGTCGGTGCTCCACCACCACCATCACCACCACGCCACCCTGTTGATTTTGATACCATCTACTTCTCCACTCCCACTTGCTGGATCAAGGAGGAGACATCATCGAGCCGCATGTGTGCTAAACTCGAAGGTGTCATCCGTTTGACACTAGATCGATTGGATCGTGATTGGATCGCGAAGAGTACGACTACTTCAACCGCATGATAAACGATTCCTCTTAGTGATCTACAAGGCTATGTAGATGCTCTCCCCCTCTCGTAGCTATGCATTTCCGTGGGTAGATCTTGCGTGTGTGTAGAATTTTTTGTTTGTTTTAGATGCAACGTTCCACAACAGTGGCATCATGAGCCAGGTCTATGCATAGATGATATGCACGAGTAGAACACAAAGCAGTTGTGGGCGATGATGGTCATACTACTGACCACCGACGTCTTATTTTGATTTGGCGTCATTGTTGGATGAAGCGGCCCAGACCAACCTTACATGTCCACGTACATGAGACCGGTTCCACCGACTGACATGCAACTTATTTTGCATAAAGGTGGCTGGCGAGTGTCTGCTTCTCCTACTTTAATTGAATTGAATTTGACTATGGCCGGTCCTTGAAGAAGGTTAAAACAGAAAACTTGATAAATCACCGTTGTGGTTTTGCGTAGGTAAGAACGGTTCTTGCTAGTTGCTCGTAGCAGCCACATAAAACTTGCAACAACAAAGTAGAGGACGTCTAACTTGCTTTTGCGGGGTATGTTATGATCTGATATGGTCAAGACATCATGTGATATACGTTGTTGTATGAGATGATCATGTTTTGGAATATCGACAACCGGTAGGAGCCTTAGGGTTGTCTTTTAGTTATTTTATGACCTGCTGCTACCTCTTGAGCACTGCGTTGGTTTTCCCTTGAAGAGGAAAGGGTGATGTAGCAAAGTAGCGTAAGTATTTCCCTCCATTTTTGAGAACCAAGGTATCAATCCAGTAGGGGGCCACACGCAAGTCCCTCGTACATACACAAACAAATAAGAACCTCGCAACCAACGCGATAAAGGGGTTGTCAATCCCTTCACGGTCACTTACGAGAGTGAGATCTGATAGATATGATAATGATAAGATAAATATTTTTGGTATTTTTATGATATATATTGAAACTAAAAATTGCAAAGTAAAATAGATTGGAAACTTATATGATGGAGAATAGACCCGGGGGCCATAGGTTTCACTAGTGGCTTCTCTCAAGATAGCATAAGTTTTACGGTGGGTGAACGAATTACAGTCGAGCAATTGATAGAATTGAGCATAGTTATGAGAATATCTAGGCATCATCATGTATATAGGCATCACGTCTATGACAAGTAGACCGACTCCTGCCTACATCTACAACTATTACTCCACACATCGACCGCTATCCAGCATGCATCTAGAGTATTAAGTTCATAAGAACAGAGTAACGCATTAGGTAAGATGACATGATGTAGAGGGATAAACTCAAGCAATATGATATAAACCCCATCTTTTTATCCTCGATGGCAACAATACAATACGTGTCATTTCCCTTTCTGTCACTGGGATCGAGCACCGCAAGATTGAACCCAAAGCTAAGCACTTCTCCCATTGCAAGAAAGATCAATCTAGTAGGCCAAACCAAACTGATAATTCAAAGAGACTTGCAAAGATAACCAATCATGCATAAAAGAATTCAGAGAAGATTGAAATATTGTTCATAGATAGACTTGATCATAAACCCACAATTCATCGGATCTCGACAAACACACCGCAAAAAGAGTTACATCGAATTGATCTCCAAGAAGATCGAGGACAACATTGTATTGAGATCCAAAGAGAGAGAAGAAGCCATCTAGCTACTAGCTATGGACCCCAGGGTTTGAAGTAAACTACTCATAGATCACCGGAGAGGGCATGGAGTTGACGCAGAGGCCCTCCGTGATTGATGCCCCCTCCGGCGGAGCTCCGAAAAACGCACCCAAGATGGGATCTCTTGGGTACAGAAGGTTGCGGCGGTGGAAATAGGATTTCATGGTGCTCCTGGATGTTTTTTGGGGTGTATTAGTATATATAGGAGGAAGAAGTAGGTGGGTGGAGCAATGAGGGGCCCACGAGGGTGGAGGGCGCGCCCAGGCGGGTAGGCGTGCCCCCTACCTTGTGGCCTCCTCGATTGTTTCTTGACGTCCACTCCAAGTCCCGTGGATCATGTTTGTTCCAAAAATAACTCTCTCGAAGGTTTCATTCCGTTTGGATTCCGTTTGATATTCCGTTTCTGTGAAACACTGAAATAGGCAAAAAACAGCAATTTGCACTGGGCCTTGGGTTAATAGATTAGTCCCAAAAATAATATAAAAGTGTAAAATAAATCCCATTAACATCCAAAACAGAATATATAATAGCATGGAACAATCAAAAATTATAGATATGTTGGAGACGTATCACCTGCATATCAAGGTGTCGAGCTGGTGATGATGGAGATCATGACGATGTTTTGGAGATGGAGATCAAAAGCACAAAATGATGATGGCCTTATCATGATACATATTTTGATTGCATGTGATGTTTATCCTTTATGCATCTTATTTTGCTTAGAATGACAGTAGCATTATAAGATTACACTTAATTTTAAGATAAAAGTGTTCTCCCTGAGTATGCACCGTTGCCAAAGTTCGTCGTTTCAAAGCACCACGTGATGATCAGGTGTAATAGACTCTACGTTCACATACAATGGGTGTGTCGGTGGGAAACGACACCTATGGGATCACAAGGATCCCTACTACGGTTGCACGGCGCGGGGTCATGAGAAGAGCAGGATTAGCAGTCAGCATGAGGATCGTTTACCCAGGTTCAGGCCGCGGGGATGCGTAAAACCCTAGTCCTGCTTTGGTGGATGTATTGAGTGTTCTTGAGCTCTCGAACTAGCTACGGTGGATGTGAAGTTCAAAAGAGCCGAATACCTCTCCAGTACGTCGTAGGCCTCCTTTTATAGTCGAAAGGGGCTGCCACAGTGGCACACAGGAGGTGGAAAGGCCTACCATACTGCGAGCTTATCGCTCGTATTACAGGACAAAACGCATTTAATGCATCGCTTAGGTGTCCCTTAGCTTTATCGGGGACGGGAACGAGGCCCGTCCCGTCCATCGCCGCTCCTTCTTGCTTCGACACGCGCCTAGGCTAGGGGCGCATGCAGTGGCATGTAGACAGGCAGGCAGCTAAGGTGGTGCGGTGGTTGGGGCTTCATGAAGGGCCGCGCGCCGCCACGCAGGTGCCTGCTGATTTGGCCTGGAAGTCTCATGTTGCCACGCAGGTGCCTGCCCAGCTGGTTGGGCTGGCAGCTACATGTGAACGGCGGTGGCAGTCTTGGCTGGTACGGGTCTGGTAGTGGCCCTGCTGAGGCCCTCGGCAAGGGTCTTGCCGGGGGCCCGACAAGGGTCTCTGTCATTGCGTTGCCGTCATCCCCGACAAGGGTCTTGCCGGGGGCCTTGCTGTCATCCCCGGCAAGGGTCTTGCCGGGGACCTTGTGGACTTCCTCGGCTTGGATCCCGCCGAGGGTCGCCGTCTTT
Source organism: Triticum aestivum (assembly GCF_018294505.1). Classification (NCBI taxonomy): domain Eukaryota; kingdom Viridiplantae; phylum Streptophyta; class Magnoliopsida; order Poales; family Poaceae; genus Triticum; species Triticum aestivum. Next base: position 364,267,963 of record NC_057797.1, on the reverse strand, counting down.
TGGTCCTCATCTGATCTTGAATATTCTCTGTCTTCACAAAGATCGGCATGCCACCATGGAGGTGCCTCCCGAGCCCTGGCCCAACGTGGTTGATGGTGTCGGAGACCGTGGACTCAAGGGTGGCGCGCTCCGCTGGTGTTGGGCGAGGTGCTCCGGCAAGGGTCTTGTCGGGGCCACTGAGGTTGCCCCGGCAAGTGTCTTGCCAGGGGAACCTACTTTGTCCCTCTTCTCTTTGTGCTCTCGGCCTTGGCGTCGTCTTGTTTGCCATGGTGATTCGGCTTCTCTCCGGCTTCCCTCCTCTGCCATGCTAAGTGTGGCCGCAGCGCGTGGCTCTGACCGCCCGCGCACAAGTAAAGGCATCAAAAGGAGAGCCTCTACTTTTGTACAACGACAGGAGCCCCCGGGCCTGGGCCAAACATAAGCGCGACGCATTGTTGGGCTAGGCCTAGAACGGTGCGCGGGTAGGTGGGCGGATTTTACTGCAGTAACTTCTCGTTCGCTGCGCTTCCCCACGACCAGCATTGAATGCGCGATGTGGAGGGTCGTGCGTGATGTGGGGGTCATGCATGGGGCGATTTCCGCACGCATGCATCACATCATGGTAAAGAGGCGGCTCGTGCCTTCCCTGTAAAAAGGGAACGGTCGCGGGCACTCTGCTCATTTACCTTTTGTATCTTCCCCAATCTCAGAGCCGCCACCCCCTTCCTTCCTCCTTCTCGAGCTCTTTCTTTCGCTTGCTGTCACTGCGTCTCCGCCGTCTTCTATCTCTTGCTCCCCCAGCCGCCATGGCGCCCAAATGCACCAAGGGCAAGGGAGTGGCCAAGGATGCCGGAGCGACGGAGCCGCCAGAGAGTGCGTTGGCGGCGCAACGGATGCAGCTCGCCTACTTCCCCTTGACGGTCGACGTGTTCGAGCTCTGGAACAGCTTCAAGCCCCTATGGGTGTGCAAGACGGGGGACGGGGGGACGGGAAGAGATGGGGCATCCAACCACGCGCGGCGTCCCCGCCAACTGCGCCAAGGCCGCCCGAATCGGTACCCGTTTTTTGTCGACTACTTCTCTTGCAGCCTCTACCCTCCTTTCTCCAATTTCTTCAATGATGTCATGCACACATTTGGCTTCCACCTTTTGGATTTTACCCCAAATGTCATGGTGTGCATGGCTCTTTTTGCCCAACTTTGTGAGGGCTTCGCCGGAGTCGTCCCAAACACGACGCGCTTCCGCCACTACTTCCACCCTCGAATCCAGAGGGGAGGTGTCATCTCTGGTTGCATCACCTGGATCCCGAGTTCCAAAGGAGCCGCGTACCCAGATGGTGCCCAGAAGGAGAGGTGGGAAGAATGGCGGAGCCGATGGTGCTGGATCGAGGAGGACGACCCACAGGAGTTCTGCCGGGTTCGCCAGGCGCTGCCGGTTCGCGGGCCCGACTGGGGTGACGTTAACGCCCAGGACGACAAGCTCAAGGTCGCCGTCACCCCGATTCTCTGCCTCACCGAAGCCGGGCTCACCCTTGAGATGATCGGGGCAGATTTCATCCGCCGCCGGATCGCTCCGCTGCATAACAAGGGGAGGCCAGCCTGGCTCTTCACGAATGCGGCCGATATCATGAGGCTTCGCCCCGGCCTCGACCACAACTTCACGGTGCCGGCGCATGCCCACTTCTGCCAGCGGCTCTTCCAGCTCGATGTGGGCCGCGACGGCAAGGCCGAGAGGTCCGGCAAGGCCGCAAGGGCTGGCAAGGTCGCCAAGGGGCCCTTGTTTGGGTTGTCGGTGGGGGTGGCGCTGAGCATTAACTCGCGCCAGAACGACATCATCGCCATGATGCTGGACTGTAACACACATGGTCCCGTCCCCAACTGGGCCATGCTGTCGAAGGAGTGGGTGCAGGAGTTCTTTGATAATCTAGAGGAGAAGTACGTCCGCGACAAGCCGCGGCTCGTCCAGGACACCACCCAGGCGGAGCTGGACTACATCACCGCCATGGCGGCGGAGGCTGAGCTCGTCAGGGAGGCCGGCAGTGCCGGCGGCGTGGAGGACAAAGCCACGACGGCCGCAGAGGAGAAGGAGCTCGCCTAGTGGGCGGAGTTTGCTGGGGAGGCCAGCAGCGCCCGCACCAAGGCTCTCTCGTTGAAGACGACGATGATGAGTCATCCAAGGAGGAGGCTGAGGCTGCCGAGCCCCCAGCCGTGGGGAAAAGGCGAGTCCTGCGACGGCCACCTCCGGCGAGCCGGTCTGGCCCGGCAGGGCCATGCCACCCCGGCAAACCCAGGAGACATCCGCGCGCCAAGTGAGGGCCGCGGTGGCGAAGAATTTGGTGAAGGCCGCGGTGGCAAAGAAGAAAGCATCCGCTTCTTCTTCGTCCAAGCGTCCCCCAACTCCGGCTGCTTCCGCCCCTCCGCCCGCTTCCCCTCCTCCCACAGACAACGACATGGAGGTCTTCTTTGACCTCGGGTCTCTCAGCTCGAGGAGGAAGTGGAAGGCAGCAGAAGAGGAGGAGGAGGATGAGTAAGCGACGTTTCCTTTCCCCATCTTCAACTCCATTGATCGTACTTCTCATCTTGACTTGTTTTCGTATTGGCAGGGATATGGAGACACTGGCCCAGAGGGTGAAGAGGGCCAGGTCTTCGGCGAGCGGCCAGCCCCCAGCGGGCACCTCTATGGCGCCACTGGTGGTGGTTAGCAGTCCGGACAGCAGCCCCGGCGTAGCCCCCAGCGTAAGTTTGCCACTCACTTCCCATCGACGGGTACCAAAGGCATGATCCTTGGCGCTCACCTTACCACGATCGCAGGGGGAGGACAGCAGCAGGAGGAGCCCCTGAGGGCTACCCCCAACACGCCGCCTCCGTAAACCATGCCGCCCCAAGGGGCGTCCCAGGCAAGGGTGCCAAGCTCCAAGCCCATGCACACGGAGGAAGAGGAGGCAGGCTTGGGCACCGGCGGCCGCTCCTCGGCGCCTGATGCTCGCGGAGAGGGGGGCTCTACTTCCCAGCCCGGCATGGGTAAGCCACTCGCCTTCCATCCCTTCTATTATGATCTTCTTGAATCCTGGTCTTGGCTTCACCCCCCTTCCGATACCCAGATCCTCTCCCGGCGGACCCGGAGGACCTGGACACCGTTATCGAGGATGTCGCCAAGAATGCCGTGACAGATGCTGAGAAGACCGCCGTTGAAGAGGCCACCAAGGGTGCTACCGAGGACACTGCCAAGGGGCCTGCCGGGGAGCCCGGCAAGGCTACTGCCGAGGAGGCCGGTAAGGGACCTGCCTGGGAGGCCGGCGAGCCCGTTGCTGAGGAGGAGGGGGCTGATGACCAGCCTTCCTCCTCTACTGCCTCTGGCTCCGGCAGGTACCTGAGGGTGAGCAACGATCTCTTCGTCCACCTCCCCGGGTCGTCGAGCTCAAGGGCGCCCATCGAGGGAGAGGTTTTCGACAAAGAGATGCTTATCGCCGCTGGGCTCGAGGTTGTTGACGAGCCGAGCACCGATGGCGATGGTTCCCAGGAGGGGCGGCTTCTCTAGGCCATGGGTGCCAACTTCCGGAAGCTCCAAGCGCTCCACTGCGCCCGCCTGGACAAGGCCTAGTCCAAGGCGGCAATGGTGGACAAGGCGGAGGCGGACCTCAAGGTGCGCGTCGCCGAGACGCAGAATTGGTGCCGCCAAGCTTGTGAGGAGCTGAAGGTCGCCCAGGGCAAGCTGGCCAAGCGCGAGGTGGAGCTCACCATGAAGCAGGCCGATATTGAGAAGGCCCAAGAGACGGCGGAGAGCTTGGCCGCCGCAGTCGAGGCCGCTCGAGCCCAGCACCAGGCCGTGCTGAACTCCTAGGAGGAGGACCTTGCCGTGCGTGAGGAGAAGCTTGCCGCAACGCTCTGCGGCAAGGATGAGGAGGTGGAGAAACTCATCACGGAGCAGACCCAGGGGCTAGAGCAGAGGCATAGGGAGGCGCTCAATGCCCAGGCCCAGGTTCACGCCACCAAGACGAAGGAGCTGGAGGTGGAGCGGGATGGGCTGAAAAACCAGGTCCTAGCGCTATCCAAGGAGAAGGACACACTCAACATCGCCCTGACGGAGGCGCAGGGTGCAGTTCTCAGCAGGGCCGGGGAGCTCTTCGAGGACAACAACTCCATCAAAGACCTCAGGCTGAAGCTGGAGGGTCTCGAGGGGATGTTGTCAGAGATCAAGGCCCAGGAGGAGACCCTGACCAAGAACCTGCAGACCGAGAAGCAGCTGCGGAAGGACAACGCCCTCGCCCACAAGGAGCATGTGGATGGCGAGAACCGCTGGCTCAATCGCCTCACCGCCGTTGCCAACAAGGCCACCATGCAGCTGGCTACCATGGGGATACCGGATGTGAGGTACACCCTAGAGCCGAGCTTGAGCGCCCACTGCAGCCTGACCCTGTTCTTTGAGAGGGTTGCTGGTGCCTTAGAGCGGCTTCGTGCCAACCGGGCGGCCTCGTTGGCCAATGAGGCCCGAAGGCTTTGCCAGTGTGCCATGACCAAGGTCCTCACCAAGATGTCGTACTGGAAACCCAACCTCGACTTCAACGCTGCGCTGGACAGCTTGCCGGCGGGTGTGGACCTCGCGGCTCTCAAGGAGCGTATCAAGCCCATCATCAGTCGCATTGGTGACATCGAGAGGGTGGAGGGCCAGTGCCGAGATTAGGCACCCCGTCTCCCACTGTCACTGCAGGTTCACGACCAAGACAGTTTTTATCTTTAGTTAGAACCACAACAACAATTGATGTAATATAACTCTGCAGCACTTTTGGTACAATGCGTGTTATCTTCCTGTTCGATCATCCCCTTTGTAAGTTTACCCTACATTAAACAGGCAGGCTTGCCGGGGCGTAAACCCAGGGCGGCACCTTGAGGACGGTCCTCAATGGCCTGCCGGGTGTGCTTGCTGTCGAGTGAGCCACCTTACCGTTCTCAACGTGGCTGCTCGAACTATCGAGCTTGACTCGAGTCAGAACCGAGAGCGTTACCAATTGCGTAAGGCTACCCTGCCACTCTCGACTCGGCCGCTTGAGCTGTTGAGCGGACTCGAAACAGAACAAGGGCGTTGCCAATTGCGGAAGGGTTCCTTTGCATGCAGGATTTCATACATAGGGCGGGACCTTCGAGGACAATAACCTCGTATATAAAAAAGGAAATTGCTTAAGGTTTCGTATGACTTAGCTTTCCTGTCGCTGCACCGGCGTCCTTCATGCTTGCAGGCGGCGTCGTTCCCTTGGTTGTCTTCTTCTCCGGAAGCCATGGACATGATTAACTGCTAAGCCGGCCGCTAGACCAGATTCTCACAATTGTGGGCCCCTACCTGGAGCGCCAAAGATGTCGGCGGGAAACGACACCTATAGGATCAAAAGGATCCCTACTACGGTTGCCGGGGCGCGGGGTCGTGAGAAGAGCAGGATTAGCAGTCAGCACGAGGATCGTTTACCCAGGTTCGGGCCGTGGGGATGCGTAAAACCCTAGTCCTACTTTGGTGGATGTATTGAGTGTTCTTGAGCTCTCGAACTAGCTACGATGGCTGTGTAATTCAAAAGAGCTGAATCCCTCTCCAGTACACCGTAGGCCTCCTTTTATAGTCGAAAGGAGCTGCCACAATGGCACACAGGAGGTGGAAAGGCCTACAGTACTGCGAGCTTATCGCTCGTATTACAGGACAGGACGCATTTAATGCATCCCTTAGGTGTCCCTTAGCTTTATCGGGGACGGGAACGAGGCCCGTCCCATTCGTCACCGCTCCTCCTCGCTTCGACACGTGCCCAGGCTAGGGGCGCAAGCAGTGCCATGTAGACAGGCATGCAGCTGAGGTGGTGCGGTGGTAGGGCCTTCATGAAGGTCTCCACGCTGCCACGCAGGTGCCTGCTGATTTGGCCTGGAAGTCGCGTGTTGCCACGCAGGTGTGTGCCCAGCTGGTTGGGCTGGCAGCTGCATGCGAACGGCGGTGGTATTCTTGGCTGGTACGGGTCTGGCAGTGGCCCTGCTGATGCCCTTGGCAAGGGTCTTGCCGGGGGCCTGGCAAGGGTCTCTGCCGTGGCGTTTCCGTCATCCTCGGTAAGGGTCTTGCCGGGGGCCTTGCTATAATCCCTGGCAAGGGTCTTGCCAGGGGCCTTGTGGACTTCCTCGGCTAGGATCCCGCCGAGGGTCACCGTCTTCTGGTCCTCATCTGATCTTGAATATTCTCTGTCTTCACAAAGATCTGCATGCCACAATGGAGGTGCCTCTCGAGCCCTGGCCCAACGTGGTTGATGGTGTCGGAGACCGTGGGCTCAAGGGTGGCGCGCTCCGCTGGTGTTGGGCGAGGTGCCCCGGCAAGGATCTTGTCGGAGCCGCTGAGGTTGCCCCGGCAAGGGTCTTGTCAGGTGAACCTACTTCGTCCATCTGCTCTTTATGCTCTCGGCCTTGGCATCGTCTTGTTTGCCTTGGTGCTTCGGCTTATCTCCGGCTTCCCTCCTATGCCCTGCTAAGTGTGGCCGCGGCGCGTGGCTCTGACCGCCCGCGCACAAGTAAAGGGGTCAAAAGGAGAGCCCCTACTTTTGTACACGGACAGGGTGTAAGCCATTTTTGCACACGCAGAATACTTGGGTTAAACTTGACGAGCCTAGCATGTACAGACATGGTCTCAGAACACTAGAGAACAAAAGGTTGAACATGAGTCATATAGTAGATATGATCAACGTGAAGATGTTCACCATTGATGACTACGCCATCTCACCTGATGATCGGACATGGGTAGTTGATTTGGATCATGTATCACTTAGACAACTTAAGGGATGTTGATTTAAGTGGGAGATAATTAGTAATTTGATTAATTAAACTAAGATTTATCATGAACATAGTCAAAATGTCTTTGCTAATTATGTTGTAGTTCAAGAGCTCGTGATTTAGCTTCCTCGTTTTTTGATACGTTCCTAGAGAAAACCAAGTTCAAAGATAGTAGCAATAATGCGGACCAGGTCCGTGATCTGAGGATTATCCTCATTGCTGCACAGAAGAATTATGTCCTTGATGCACCTCTAGGTGACAGACCTGTTGCAAGAGCTGATGCAGACATTATGAACATTTGGCAAGCTCGATCTAATGACTACTTGATAGTTTAGTGTTCCATGCTTTACGGCTTATAATCGGGGTTCCAAAGATGTTTTGAACGCCATGGAACAAATGAGATGTTCCAAGAGCTTAAATTGGTATTTCAGGCTCATGCCTTTGTTGAGAGGTATGAGACCTCTGGCAAGTACTTTGCCTACAAGATGGAGGAGAATAGCTCAGCCAGTGACCATGTGCTGAGAATGTCTAGGTACTACAATCACTTGAATCAAGTGAGAGTTAGTCTTCCAGATAAGATAGTGGCTCACAGGTTTCTCCAGTCACTATCACCAAGCTACTAGAGCTTCGTGATGAACTATAAATATGCAAGGGATGAAGGAAACGATTCCCAAAGCTCTTCGCGATGCTGAAATCAGCGAAGGTAGAAATCAAGAAGGAGCATCAAGTGTTGATGTGTAACAAGACCACTAGTTTCAAGAAAAAGGGGAAGGGGAAGAAAGGGAGCTTCAAGAAGAATGTCAAGCAAGTTGTTGCCCCCGTAAAGAAGCCCAAAGCTGGGTCCATGCGTGAAATTGAGTGCTTCTACTTCAAAGGAAATGATCACTGGAAGCGGAACTGTCCCAAATACTTGGCAGATAAGAAGGATGGCAAAGTAAACAAAGGTATATTTGATATACGTGTTATTGATGTGTACCTTACTAGTGCTCGTAGTAGACCCTAGGTATTTGATACCGGTTCAGTTACTAAGAATAGTAACTCGAAATAGGAGTTGAAAAATATACAAAGACTAGTTAAGGGCTAGGTGACAATGTGTGTGGGAAGTGCTTCCCTGATTGATATGATCACCATCGCACACTCCCTCTACCTTTGGGATTAGTGTCGAGCCTGAATAAATGTTATTTGGTGTTTGCGTTGAGCATGAACGAGATTAGATTGTGTTTATTGCAATACGGTTATTCATTTAAGTCACAGAATAATTTTTGTTCTGTTTACATGAATAAAACCTTCTATGGTCATACACCCAATGTGAATGGTTTATTCAATCTCGACCGTAGTGATACATATATTCATAATATTGATGCCAAAAGATGCAAAGTTGATAACTGCCGTTTAGCTCATATTGGTGTAAAGCGCATGAAGAAACTCCGTGCGGATGGACTTTTGCAATCACTTGATTATGAATCATTTGATACTTGTGAACCATTCCTCATGGCCAAGATGACTAAAACTCTATTCTCCGAAACAATGGAGCAAGCTAATGACTTATTGGAAATAATACATACCGATGTATGCGGTCCGATGAGTGTTGAGGCACGCGGCGGGTATCGTTATTTTCTAACCTTTACAAATAATTTGAGTAGATATGGGTATATCTACTTGATGAAACAGAAATCTGAAACATTTGAAAAGTTCAAAGAATTTCAGAGTGAAGTAGAGAATCATCATAAGAAGAAAATAAAGTTTCTACGATCTGGTCGTGGAGGTGAATATTTGAGTTACGAGTTTGGCCTTCATTTAGAACAATGTGGAATTTTTTCACAACTCACGCCACTTGGAACACCATAGCGTAATGGTGTGTTCGAACATCATTACCGTATTAGATATCGTGTGTTCTATGATGTCTCTTACCGATTTGCCTTTATCATTTTGGGGTTATGCATTAGAGACAACCGCGTTCACATTAAATAGGGCACCATATAAATCCATTGAGACGACACCATATGAACTATGGTTTGGCATGAAACCTAAGCTGTCGTTTCTTAAAGTTTGGGGAGGCGATGCTTATGTCAAAAGGCTTCAGCCTAATAAGCTCAAACCCAAATCGGAGAAGTGCATCTTCATAGGATACCCTGAGGAAACTATTGGGTACACCTTCTACCACAGATCTGAAGGCAAGATCTTTGTTGCCGAGAATGTGTCCATTCTAGAGAAGGAGTTTCTCTAAAAAGAAGTGAGTGGGAGGAAAGTAGAACTTGATGAGGTAGTTGTACCTTCTCTCGAATTGGGAAGTAGCACAGCAGGAAAAAACGTTTCTGTGATGCCTACACCAACTATAGAGGAAGCTAATGATGATGACCATGAAACTTCAGATCAAGTTACTACTAAACTTCGTTGGTCGACCAGAACATGTTCCGCACCAGAGTTGATGA